>NC_081420.1:40099767-40104767 GCF_949786415.1 Peromyscus eremicus
AGTCACCAAAACCCACAGACAAGCCACTGTGCTCGATGCAGCAGTCTGGGTTACCTGATCAAGTTCTCAAATACTTCAGAATTTTATGTGTTTGTTTATAAATGCCCATAAAACATAATGAACAGAAAGAATAGCTTTTGGAGTGGAACACAACTACCATAAAGTCACAGCGAACAATGTGTGGCTCCTGCTTAGGGAAATTCACAGATGAGTGGAAAATAAACACATCCTAGGTGGATCTACTCATGCAGTCACTTGATTTAAAACAAATGTGGCTCTGCTTTGCACTAGGAATTCCAATGAGTGAAATTCATAAATGAGTGTTTCAACTGGCTATCAGCATAGAAGTATATTAATCACATCAAAAACAAACGCAGGTAAAATGAACATGGAATGATGAAAAGTAGCATATTACCTCTGAAAGGCAACCCGGATACGACTCCATGGAGACTTCGTGTATACAACGATTTCCAAAGCAGGAAAAAAAAAAAAAAAAAAAAAAAAAAAGTCACTACGTTCAGGCAATATGATACCAACGCTTTATCGGCCTTAGTAGTTTTTCTCAATGTTAGACACAATAAGTGAGTGTAGAAAAGCCAGAGAATTGATTGCACTGCATATACCGAACACAACTTACATCCCGAACATAGATCCAGAGATAGACAGGCGGGCACAGAGATATGAGTAAGTATATTGGTAAGAGAACAGGATGACCAAGGAAAAGGAAAAGAGGCAAAGTATTTCAATGGGTTTTTCAAAAGAGAATATCCAAACAAATATGATAGGAGGCTCCCTTAGTCCTTGTAGAACATGAAAATTAAAACAGTTAAAATACCAGAAGAGAAAGTCAAAGCTTTATCAGCGAGATATAGACACACAAACTTTCAAACTTTCTCTAGTCCTTGTTGATCTTGAACTAGCAACAATTCTCCTGCATGCAAGATTACAGGCCTGCGCCACCACACCCTGCATATTGGAACTCTTCATGTGTTTTACTCTTAGCTTGCCAAGAGGTGGAGCCTTCCCAAGACCTGGAACCTCTCAACCCCCTAAGAAGTAAATTGAACACGATGGAAGTAAACTTCCACAATTGTCCCTTAAAGTGGGGACAAGACAAATCCTCCGGAGTCCTCAAAGGTTACTGCACAGCCTCAGATTCGAGGGTGAAGCCATCCGTGCCCTGCTGGGTCCTCAGATCATGGGGCCGTTGGAGACTGGGGACTCAGGTCAACTTTACCTGTCTAGAGCGATTTTTGCTTCCACTTTGCAGGAAGAGCCCAGAGCACAACTGAGAAGGAAGGTGGGCCTCAGCGAAGGAGAGCAAAACCTAAAATGAAGATTTAAATTCTACTGTAGCAATCCGAATTCTTCAATGGAACTATACCTCATCAGTTAGCAGTCCAGAAACCACAAATGCGAGGTTCCATGGTGTAATGGTTAGCACTCTGGACTCTGAATCCAGCGATCCGAGTTCAAATCTCGGTGGAACCTAGTTTATTTTTCGTTTGTAGAGCAAAGTCTTTAAATCTACAAAATAATCCTAGCTCTAAATCCTTATATATTCACAACAACAGACTATTTCTCCTACCTTCTGGTTCCTAGTACTTCTACCTGTTCTCCCCCGACGCACATATACAATTAGAGGGCCTCATTAATTTTTAAAGTTAGCATTCGAAATAATCAGTTTCATTATACCGTTTTTGTACAGACATCATTCTACTTTGTTCTTATTCATCCCTCTTCCTCATCCCTCCTGCCCTCCACTTACCTCACCCACCCCAAATACTGCTTCTTCCATGTCACGTATTCTGTTACCCACCCTCCAAGATCTCTATTTTCTCTGATGGTCCGCCTTTCTACTTTGGTGACATAACACACACATATATCTATATATATAAACATGTGTGCATACTTAAAACAAAATTGTTTTTGTTTTGTCGTTCTGAGTCTGGCCTATTTCACTTAAAGTATCTGCAGTTTCATACATTTCCCTGCAATAGGCATGGTTTCATATTTATTTATTATAGAAACTAAACTTCATAGTGTTTCTGCACCATATTTCCTTTGTCCATTCATATTCTGATGAACCCATTGGCTGGTCCCATCCTAAGAGACAGTCTGAGACAGCATGCTTGGGCCGCCACTCTGGGCTAGCTGGTTTCATTTTAGCAGTTCATCAAGGCAAGGAGTCTGGTCCTGAGGATACAAGGTAGCTGCTGGTTTCCTGCATTAGCACCATAGTCAACTAAAGAACAAGAAGTAGAAAATGCCGCTGTAAACATTCTATCTTCTGGTTAAACCTTGAAACGGAATCTACATTTAACGACAGCTATTTTATTTAAACACAAAAGTGACTTGTGTAGCGAGTAATTAAAATGATGGACTAGTAATCCATTAGGGCCTGTGACTTTACAAAATCATACCTAACTAGACTCAAAACATTCTGAAGTTTGGAGAAAGTCTGGGGGGGGGGGAGAAAGAAAGAAAGAAAGAAAGAAAGAAAGAAAGAAAGAAAGAAAGAAAGAAAGAAAGGGGACCAATCTAAACAAAAACCTCACCCTACGACTCTTCTTTACCAAATTTACCCTGTTTATGGTGCTGGGATTGAGTCCCTCCGAGGAAGAAGCTCAGGGAATCTAGAATCCTACCTAACCTGTTTATGACGTAAGGAAAGAAGTGTCAGACGTAAATTCTACTAGTCGACACTTTCTGCTTCCATATGACCGAAAAACTGAGAACTCAAATTTCCAGAATGGCAAAAATAAATAATTAAATCACTAGTATAGAGATTGTTTTCTTTTGTATGTTAGGAATTTTAAAAATGTAATTTAAAACATTTAATGGTGACATAAATCTCATTATTCATTGTGTATTTATTTAAATATTTGTTTCTCTTTTACATCAGGGTCTTACTTTGTAGGCTACTCTGGCTTGGGACTCAAGACAGTCCTCCTCCCTCAACCTCAGAGTGCTTAGATTACAGGCCCGAGCCGCAAGCTCAGCGGAAGCTTGTACGTGTAGTAATTTGTCCAGTTGATGGGAATAGGCTCCTGGAAGACGGAGAGAAATGGGTTTTGCAGGAGGAAGAGGAGACAGTCCAGAAGAGGCGACTTTGGTGGTAAGGACGCGACTGTTAAAAATTTGGAAAGCTTGGTAGGATTCTTTCTCTGGAGAGCTGACATTCACCGGCAAAAACGAGTGTTGGTAACGACTCCGAGAAAGTCCAACCCAGGGAAGTCGTTCTTGATCCAGTCTTTGAGCTCTTGGTTTCCGACACAGGAGAGTCCATTTGGCAGTCTCAGTCAGCTCTGGAGCCACAAACCTTAAGTTTAAAAAGTGTGAAGATGGTGGAAAAGAGAGTACTAAAGCCAGAGAATAAATAACAGGAATAAACCTAAATTTGATGAAGCTATATGCTATCTTCAAAACTCTTACCTTAGCAGCAGAGTGGCGCAGCGGAAGCGTGCTGGGCCCATAACCCAGAGGTCGATGGATCGAAACCATCCTCTGTTACAAGCGTTTTTCTTTCCAATTCTCATGGCTCTTTATCATGGTTAAGATCTCTGAGTCTACTGATCCTCCAGACAAACAATTTGCGTAACTGCGGTAGAGATGGCAATGTTTGAAGAATACACGACACCTTTCTTTAAATGTTGAAACACCTTGCATCGTCAAGTACCGAGTTGTCTTTTGGTGGTGATATTTGTTTTGAGGAAGCCATGCACTGCAATCCAGGCTTGCTTTGACCACAAGACAATCCTGCCTTGGTCTCCTAGTTCTAGTTTTTTAATAGTGCAAGACAACACGTGGAGAGAAAGCACTTGTAGAACATGACCTTGATCATACATGTCTCCATGTGCGGACAGGGTATAGACTTGGTAATGAGATTCTACCTTGCCTTTTAGAGGGAGAGAAGAGGAGGAGAAAGGGGTTCAGTGGGAAATTATAGGGGAGGAAGAGAGAAGACAGAAACCAAAGGATGGGGAGAGGGGGAGGATGGGAGGCCGTGTGCAGGGAAGGGAGAAAAATGAAGGAGCTGTGCAGAAGAGAGAGACAGAAGTGGGGATGCAGGGGCAACTGGATGGGAGTGTAGGAGGAGGGAGGAGACGTGTAAGGGACTTCGATGGTCCATGTGAAGTAGAGGAAGACAGATTCTTCCACAGTGAAACAATCTGTGAAAATAGCTCTGAATCCTGTTCCCAAGAGGGAACTCAAGACTTGAGAATGCCTTCCCCTTTTGAAATGACGTCATGAAAATGTAGCTACAGGTCCTCTGATGACCTTCAGTCTTTGTCAACACCTCTAGTCTTACGAGTGACCACTGTGTTTTGTGGACTTGGAGATGGAACCTAAAGCCTTGGGCTTGCTGAGCAAATGCTCTGCCATTGAACTATATCCCCAGCCCTGGCTTTACTTTTATCTTGAGACAAAACTCACTGAATTGCCTGTGGTTGACTTCAACTCACTCTGTAGTCCAGACAAATCTTGAACTTGAACTCTTCTCTGTCAGTCTCCCAAATAGCTGGAATTATAAGCCTGTAACACCATTATAATATACATGTGGGTGTATGATTTATATAGTCAATGGGTGACAGGAGCCCACTGTTTTTCTCTTGACTCTGAGTGTCATCAATTCTATGTCATTCAAGCCTTTATTTTTTTAAAAAGGTCTCACAGGGCGGTGGTGGCTGATGCCTTTAATCCCAGTGCTTGGGAAGCAGAGACAGGCAGATTTCTGTGAGTTGAGGCCAGCCTGGTCTATAAAGTGAGTTCCAGGACAGGGAGAGCACAGAGAAACCTTGTCTCAGGAGGAAAAAAAGACATTCTCAGATAGCCCAAGCTGGCCTTAAGCTTGCTCTGTAGTGGTAGTGGAGACTCACCTTGAACTTCTGATCCCATTTCCTGCCACCCTGTCATCATCCCCATCCCCTCTCCCCCAGTTGAAGTAATTGATTCTGGAAACTCTGGTGTGACTCCGCAGTGTAAGCCCTTAACTACTG
>NC_081420.1:40109767-40137267 GCF_949786415.1 Peromyscus eremicus
GGCTCTGGGGTGTGGGGACAGAGTCTTAGCTACAGTGAGATCTGAGATCTGAAATCTGAGAACACAAGTCGCCCCCTCTTGCCAGCACCCCATTCCCTCTGCAGTGTAAGGTCAACGGGGTTTGTAGGTTTAGATTTTAACTCTAAAATGACCCGTGTTTTCTCACTTTCCTCATTCTCGTTGCTGCTTGCGTTGGCACTTCTTGCTTAAGGCTATTTTGAACTGCAGACCCCTTTCCGTGGAATTCCAGAGAATGAGTCATCAGCGAGGGGTCGCCTCTGGGAGGCCTCTCTCGCAGCAGTATCTGTGGTTCTTTTGTTTCTCGGTATACGCTAGGAGATTCTTTTTTTTTTTTTTTTTTTTTTTTTTTTCGGTTTTTCGAGACAGGGTTTCTCTGTGTAGCTTTGCGGCTAGGAGATTCTTTATCCCTAGGTTTCTGACTGTGAAAACTTCACCTATCCATTAGTTTATATTAGCACTTCAGAAGTCAGGAGGACCAGGTAGTCGTGGCCGAGTGGTTAAGGCGATGGACTTGAAATCCATTGGGGTTTCCCCGCGCAGGTTCGAATCCTGCCGACTACGGTTTTATGAATGAGCTGCAATCAGCATTAGTCAGCTTGCATGTACTTGAAAATTATGCCGTTTACTTGGTTAAATTCTTTGGCTCACTACAGCAAAAAGTATTCCAGTATGGCATGCTATGTGAACCCCTGCACTGTAACCTCTAACGATATGAGTAGCAGTACATGTTCAGGGGAGTCGTGGACATCAATTATTCCAGCACTTGGAAGGCTGAAGTCACTTGAGCTACACGTTAACAGTGTTCGAAAATCTGAGTTGCAGATTTTCCTGGTACTGATAAAGGAACAGCTGAAAACATAAATTGATGTTATAAAGTAGAATCTACTAAACTTGCTTCTAAAAATATTAAATTACACAAAATAGAATTTAGCTAAGGGAGCTGGGCGGTGGTGGCACAAGCCTTTAATCCCAGCACTCGGGAGACAGGGGCAGGTGGATATCTTTGAGTTTGAGCCCAGCCTGGGCTATAGAGTGAGTTCCAGGAAAGGCGCAAAGCAAAAGAATTTAGCTAAAGGAGCATTCCCGGTTCTTTTAAGAGCAGAATTTCACCAGGCAGACAGGATGACACTGGTTAGCAGCTGCCTGGGAAAAGCAGCCCTGCTTTATTTTTTATTTATTTAATTTTTTACTGTAAATCTCCCCATTTGTCCAAACAAACCTTAGAATTTCTTTTGTCTTTGTGAAACATGTCTAATTACCCAAAGTGGAACTCGGGGCTGTAAAACCATATAAACTGACAGAGATTTCCATGTAAGGCTGGCTCCCTTTCTGGACTAGCCAAAACCAGCTGTGCATAATTAATCTCTGCATGCTGGAGTAATTGATCACTGAGAAGGCTTATTAATTCTATAATAGCATTAAGGATTGAACCTAGAGCCTTGAGCATGCTAGGCAAGTGATCTACCACTGAGCTCAATTGCTAAGCTAGCCTTGAGCTCAATCTGTAACCCAGATTGGCCTGAAACTCACTGAAAGCCTTCTGCCTCCGCTCACAGGAGCTAGGATTATAGGCCTGTACCACCATGCCTATTTTATCCATTCTAGATAAGCTGCTCAATGACACACAATGAAACAGTAGACCGAGGGTTTCTAGATAGGGTTATGAACCCAGATTTCACAGTCCCAAGGAGGACACTCCCAAGGTATCTTGTTACTAGAAGATTCTGAGTTAGATTTATTAGGCACATCAAATGCTGAAAGCCAATCTCATTTTGTCAAGCTCTTGCCATTGCTGTGTGGCAGTTTCCTCAGAGAACTTCTCATAGGCAAGAACTCAAGACACAGGATAGTCCCTAGAGGTAGGTGGGACATTCCATCCTGCAGGGAAGCTCATTAGGTCATTAGCTCAAAGACTCTAGGAAGTCCCTCGAACTGACCAGATATGCTAGGCCCTGCCCTCCTCAAGCATATTTATAAGCAGCAAGGCCTGCTGAGAGATTCTCTTAGGTAAGCGGAGTTGCCTAGAAGAGGCTAGCCTAGCTGCCTCAAGAACATGGACCAGCCAGGCTGAACCAGCCAAGCTGCCCCAAAGAAGCAGTCATGAGCTGGGCTGCCTAAAAAGAGGTTCAAGTCACTTGCACGGCCTGCAAGAGCTTCTAGTCTGATGACTTCGGGTCACACAGCTAGCTCCAGGCTCCCAGGTTCCCAGCTGTCGTGAGCTGTCATCCATGCTGTGTAAGTAGACTATGTCTCCCCTGGGACGGTACTGCACAGCAGCTATAGACTACCATTTCAAAGACTTCCCATACTTTGTAGATGATCTATTCAATATAACGAACTTCACAGGCCAGAAGGGCTGTAGAGGTGCAGGCATCCAGAAACAAAGCTGCGTTTGAGGCCCTAGAACGTTCAGAAATTGATATCCGTTTAACTGGGCTCTAAGGTCCTTTGTGAGGAAAGTTGTCCTGGTCTTTTCCTCTCAGGCTGTAGACCAGCAGCCCTTACTCACTCCTGTTCAGATCTGGTTCTCTAGCCTTATCCTCTGGTGAGAGGCTGTAGAGTAGGGCTGTGCAGCTCGGGGGTTTGGGTGGAGCTTGGGAGAGGGGGGTCATAGCGCTGCCCACCAGATCTTCAGAGGTGGTGGCACTTTTCTATAGGAAATATCAATTGTTGACCCAGGTGTCCCCTACTTTCTTTCAAGACGGGTCTTAGTTCACGAAGAGTCCCCTGACATTAGGCTTTCTCAGCTTCTGGGTATCTGCCACTGGAAACAACTTACTCTTTCCACAACTGACGTAAAGGGGAAGTAAGAAAAGATCATCTTAGCCAGACAGATGGAGACGGTGTAGTTTTGTCACACGTGATAGAAAGAAGAAAAAGATCATGGAAGGAAAGAAGCCCAAGTGCTCTATATCTGTAATTATAGCACCAGGGGGTGGGGTGGAGTTGAGGCAGAAGGATTGCCATGAGTTCAAGGCCAGCCTGGGCTACACAGTGAATTCTAGATTAGCCTAAACTAGAATGAGACCTTGTAGGAAAGGAAAGAAAAGGACAAGGAGTTACCAGTTTCCTTTAAATTTACATTAGGAAAAAAGACCTCAGTTCTCTACCAGGGGACTTCAGAGCTGACCCAACCCTCCCTACTGGTCTGTCATATTCAGGTAACCACAGTGTCCTGGCTCCTCAGATGACAAGAAGGAACAAATGCATTCTGAAGCTTAGCTCTCTCTTGTCCAGAAGAAATAAAGATGCTATCAGATTTCTGGGTGAGAGGGAAGAGGGAGCAAGTGTGGGGAGGAAGCAGGTCATTGTCAGGGGAGAGACGAGAGCACAGCTCTAGAACGTGCCAGAGAACAGACCCACCGCAGCATCTGTAAGGAAAACGGATTGCAACTGGTCAGTAGTAGAAGATCACTTTTTATTTTCTTTTTAAGTTTTAAGAGGAGGTCTTACTGTGTGGCCCTGGCTGACCTGGAACTCTTGAAAGCAGACCGGCCTTATGCGCCTCTTGCCTCTTTAAAGTCCTGTGGCCCCTAGAAAAGTTTTATAAAATGTTTACAAAACTAGTTCTAAGGTAAGTGGATCTGTGTGAGTTCAAGGCCAGCCTGGTCTACAGAGCTAGTTCCAGGACAGCTAGGGCTGTTACACAGAGAAACCCTGTCTTGAAAAAACAAAAACCAAAAAAACAACCAAAACAAAACCAAAACAAAACAAAACAAAAAACTAGTTCTAAAGATGAAAGAACTAGTTAGTTAAGGAGCAAGTTATAATCCACGATCACGATCGATCATCCCAGTGCTGGGGAGGCATTCAGCACCGAGGGAGAGGAGACAGACGTATGAGACGCTTAGGAAACAATGAGAGTCAAGGATTTTATATGCAACTAGGGTGCATTTTGTGCCAAACAAAGTATTAGGCAGTATTTAAAAGGATTGGATCTATATTTAACCCTACGGATGAATATGAAAAAAAGGACAAAGGTAACTATTTCAGGATCAGGATGAAATATATAACAAATTATCATTCATGTAAAAGAAAAGTCACATTAATATGCGCTTTGTAGGAGATAGTAAATTCTATTACAGATGTAAACATTAAACATACTTCATACAGTCTTTGGAAAAGATTAGGGGTAGTCCATTATAAGAATAAAGGAGGGCCAATTAAGAGCTGGGAGTGATAGTGCACACCTATATCCGGTATTTAGGAGCCAGAAGCAGGAGGATCACTTTGATTTCAAGGCCAGCCTGGGATGCATAGTGAATGAGGCCGCTCAGGCATTTTTACATAGACTGATAATGTACCTTGAACTGTGGAACATAGCAAACCCAAACACCTGCACCTGAATTCCAAAACAGAATATAACATCAAGATTTTGTGGGCAGTGTTGACACCTTTAAAGCAGACTACTATTTATTCATAACAGCAAAGGTGGACCCATGCTAATGGAATAAAAAATTGCTTTGTGTAAGGGGGTTAGACATCACCGGATCCACATTTGTGCTTTCTTTAGTGAAGTGACCTGGAGAGGGCTGCAAAGATGGAAAGTTCTGCTCTAAACTGGAAGACGTCAGAAATCAGCCTAACAGTTCATCTCATCCACAGAGAGGCAGATTAGATGACAAAGCTGAAGGTAATGGAGGTACGCTCATCATCGGATGTCCCCATTTTAGCTGATAAAGAGGGATGGTTGGTGGTTTTTTGAGTAATAATAGTCATCAGATAAACACTGAAGACAACATTATGGAATTCACCAAACTTTCCCAACCCTTCTGCCTCCGATCTGTAGATCACCCCAAATGTAACAAGTCCTCTGTGTCCTTTTACTTAGAGTCAGTTACTTTAAAATTTTCAATATTTTTGTTTCCTGCACCTTTTTATTTGTCCTGCTGTGTTTTATACACACACATAAACTAGTTTTAGTGGATGTTGCAGAGAGAGGGAGAAACTATGCAGGTCATTTGTAGAGGAGAAGCTTGCTATGAACAGTATTGCCTCCAACACTACTTTTCAGTCTATTTAACGTGCACAGAAAATAAGATTGCTGGACATATTTGACTGGTGGTTTTATTTATATATTTATTTGTTCATTTATTTATTTATTATTTATTTGTTTGTTTCGTATAGTGCTGAGCATGGAAGCCTTACATTGACCTACACCTCATTCGTCTCATCCATTCATTCATTCATTATATTTCGTTGGGAGTCTCTCCGTACTTGATCACCAGTGCAGTGGGATAAGAAGTCTGGAGGACACACAAGGTCAGAATTAATGGTAAGTTCACCAACGAACACGAGGATGACAAAAACAGCTTTCAAAAGCAAGTAGGTCCCACCGAGATTTGAACTCGGATCGCTGGATTCAGAGTCCAGAGTGCTAACCATTACACCATGGAACCACATGGTAACTAGCCTCCTCTCCTATATTCAATGATGAGTAGGAACGCTAGAGTTCTTGTTTGTGACAGCGCCTGGCCCAGGCTGGCTTTCTACGACCTTGCAGCTCCGTTTGTCTTTGAACTCCCTATTTCATAGCTCCTCCTCCCGAGAGCTGGGATTATAGAAGTGTGCTGCTACACCCCGTTTTCAAAGTCAAAATTCTTAATATATGTCTATTGGTGACATCCTTTCGAAGAAAATCCTAGGAAATTTATTTGTGTCTGCTTCAATATTCTATTATATTCTAGAATTGGACCGAATGTTTTAAGTTTTTTCATATGACTTAATACCTGGAAACATTGAAGTGGACATTTTTAGTAGCCGTTTTGGGTGTGTGTATTTGAGATTACAGCACAGTCTTACCTGCCTCAGGCTCTGAAAATTACAGATCTGAGTGAGCTGCCTCCCCCCACCCCACCGTCCCTGAGAGATTTCATTTTTTCCTAAAATTTTTCTCCAGTTGCAGTTCATTGTCTCTAGGAAAGCAAAGGCTGGAAGAGAAATCCAAATGTTAAGGATTCTCAGTAAATATGCAGGAAGTGAATTCTAATTCAAACATCTCTTGTGAGCATACTCTAGAATGTGTACAACAGGCCAAAACAGACCAGTACGTAGTCGGCAGGATTCGAACCTGCGCAGGGAGACCCCAATGGATTTCTAGTCCATCGCCTTAACCACTCGGCCACGACTACAGCTGTGTACTGCTCTGCTCTCGATTGTAAAGGGCCATTATTCGTAAACAATGTCTACTTGTCATCTGGCGCCAGTGAGACAAGGACCATGGAACGAGATTTCGAAACTGAAAAGATTTCGTCTCAGCAGCAGCGTAGACTCAGGCCTTGTGAGTAGTTTCGAAGCCTGGACGGGATTATTCTTCTGCTAGAACTTTAAGGAGCATAGCGTCTTCTCTGAGCAACACTGCTTAGCGGACTTCAGGAAGCAAACGCTTTCCCGTGGCTGTGCCCAAGGCTTCCAAGTGCCCCTCACCTGGGTCCTCGGTTCCCAAGTATGTACCGCAACCCTCCTCTCACTGTGTTTGGAAAAGCGTTAACGTGAACGCGCTTCACTTTGCAGAGGGTATCGAAATCGCCAGAAACAGCCGACCCAGGAGTTTCTTTCCCTAACTGAATTTTACTTTAAAAAAAAAAAGGGGGGGGGGAATAATGAGGAAGTCATCCCCCTGTGGTTTATTCGAAGCCTTAGGTCGCAAACAGCTCGATCTACATGAAAGTACTGAACCCGAAGCAGGATTGATGTTGGGTAGAAAAGCAAGGAAATGTAAGGGGATACGGGTCCTCACCCAAGAGTCAAGAAACTGTTAAGCAAGATTAGCAACCACATTTACAATAAAAGCATGCACCGCTTTGTAACCTAGTTCAGTAAGTATTCTTTGACCTGTTAAACTTGCTTTTGTCTTCCGAGTCTGTAATCAAAAGGCTTGAAAGTACTCAAGAGTTACTATGTTATGGATCCGGGAAGTAAAGAGTGCGGGAAGTGTAACCACTTACTGCCTAGGGACCACACACCACAATCTGGCTTCCTTCTGATTATTTCATATTCTAGGCTGTATGCTATAGTCCGCTTTCCAGTTACTTTCTATTCCTTTCCTTCCATCAGCTGGAAAATAAGGGGGAGTCAGAGGGAGCTGTAGAGAAGAAGAGTGGACGAAGCTGCCAGAGTGACGGGAGAGAGGGACACAGTGCGGAAAGTTTAGTCCGTCTGTGTTGGGGACCCAACGTGGAGGGACGAGGTCGTACACGGATCCTGAAGCCTCGTCATCTATCTTCATGCTTAAATTCGGGTGCCCGCTCCACCTATCTTTATTCTAAATTAACTTGTGAGAAGAACATCTGAACACGGCAGAGATGTGTCTGAAAAAGGGTTCTCGGTAGGAGCATCTCGTCTCAGGCACCAAAGAAAACTCCCAGGCGAAAGTCTGGACAATTCTAGAGTTTCCAGAACACAATGTGACATTTCATCCTGGTATCTGTCCGGAGCTGCTCGGTGAGCCGGTGCACTAAACCCAGTAAACCGCCTTCTGTAAAAGAACTCAGACGCAACAGGAGAAAATCTCGAAGGGCGCCGGCGTGAGTTAAACTACTGTAGCAAAACAGATGATCGCAGCTTGGAACTAAAGCGGCCAGACTAAATGAGATAAATGTTTTGTCTTTTAGGTGATGTTCTTTGTTTTACTTTGAGACAAGGTCTCACTAGTACAGCCCAGGATGGTCCGGAACACGCGTCAATCTTTCTGCCTCAGCCTCTCAAGTGCTGCGGTTACAAGCGTGCGCCATCAAGTCCAGAAAGTTGAGGTGGATCCCTGGCCAAACTTTTCCGGTGTAATAGACTTGGGAAAGGGCAAAAAGTTGCGTCGAGGATCAATGTTGTTCATAAGAAACAGTGCATTAATAACCAAGTAAATACTCAGAAGTGTTAGGAAGGGGTTACCAACCAGGTGGGCTCTGTGGCGCAATGGATAGCGCATTGGACTTCTAGCGTGCTTGAGAGATTCAAAGGTTGCGGGTTCGAGTCCCGCCAGAGTCAGTGGTGTTTTGCCTGTGTGGCGTCTGACCCGTCCGCACATGCACTGCCCTGGATTGTGTACCTGTCTCTGGGGCTGGCATTTCTCCCAAACACTGCCCTTGAGTGAGAAAAATATATAGGGCTCAAAAGGTCAAAAGTGCCCCCTTGGAAAGCTGTGTGTCTGATTTTATTATATTTTATACTTACAATTTTTCTTCTCATTTTCCTTTATTATTTGTTTACAATATCTGCTGTCTACCTGCTCAAATTCCAGACCTCCACCCCTTCAACTGTAGGAAGTATTCCTTGGCAGCGCAAAGATTTCATCTCAAAAACTTAATCAAAATTCAATTTGCTTTTATGCCTGTAATATTCTGTGATTTAAAACAAGGGTCTATGAAAGTTCTCGCATCACCCCAACTGAATACTACTTCTCTTTCATTCTAAAGCACCATTTCCTTAATTCCCTTGGCTGGTGCCCTGTTTGAAGTATTCTGTGCATCTTCCCTGAAAATGTACATATTATATACATATATATTTAATAAATATGTAACATAGACTATGTTAGATAATATTTCTAGGAATATGTATTATTATATAGATATTAAGTAGACCCATACATAAACACATTGTCATCTTTTGTGTTGTGATATGGTTTGACATGTGGTCACATCGCATTCTTTATATAAATCATATAATATCCCATAGATTGGTTATACTATCCTATTATAAACACCTCGCATTTGGTTTTATGAAACAAAATTGGAATGTATTATGAAAAGATTTTGATATAGATTTAAGCACAGACATTTACGGAGAGAGCTGCTCAGAAAAAGGACAATACACACTTAAGTTGGGGGCGCTTCTTAAGAGAGTGGAATCTAAAAGTCTTAAAGAAAACTGTATATACGGTTTTGAACGCATTACATTTTAAGGGCAGACAGCCTGGCATTGAGGGATATGGCCCGTCCTTTCTAAAGGCTCCTCTGAAGGGACAGGAACAGGAAAAGAGTCATTTCCAGGGTTCTCCTCTCACTGGGTTTCTAGCAAGCCTCTGTGCTGCTGTGTGGCAGGAAGGGAAAACTGGCCAGTCTCCACCTTTGCTGAGCAAAAAACATCTTCCAAGACCCCTGCCCTGAGAATATTACTGCTCATTACGCACTTTTCATATCCTAATCAAAATCATATGTAGTCAGAAATGGAACATGACGGCTTCTCAGGTGCTGACTATGTCTGGGAAATAAGAAAATAATGTTTGAGAGTGAAAGGAGACTTACTTTTCAGCTCTCTGTACAGTTGGGGATAGGGACTATTTACAAATGTCTTAGTAAATAAATCATAATGTAGCCAGATGGTGGTGGCACACACCTTTAATCCCAGCACTTGGGAGGCAGAGGCAGCAGATCTCAGTGAGTTCAAGACAGCCTGGTCTACTGCCGTGCCTGCACGGCTACAATTGGGCCCAAAACCTGGCCAGGGAAGTTGGGATGAACACAGCACACACCAGTCAAGTTGCAAGCATCAGGACTCGCTTTATTCTTTCTTCCCCATCTTGTATACCCTTTCAGGAGGAACAAACAAAATTGTTTATCAAGCACCCAGGGTCAAGGAATGGTCAGCATGCCCCAGGAAGCCACAGCTGCCAAACCACGAGATATACCAAACAGCAAAACATCCGCAGAACAGCCCGACCTCAGCGCACTCAGAACAGGGGAGGTGGGGGCAATCTTAGAGGGTCAGAGCCATTCTGATCCCAACAGTCTACAAAGAGAGTTCCAGGACAGCCAGGACTGTTACACAGAAAAACCCTGTCTCAAAAAACAAACAAACAAACAAACAATCATAATGTATGCGTTTGCATATATGTGTGGACCATTCTAAGCTTTGAATTTCATAATGTTTTGCTCTCTTCGCACCAATAATGACCTCTGAATGTCTTGAGACTGCTAATGTCACAAAAGCTAGTGTTGTGAACGGTTTGCCTTTTCCTGAGTCAAAATTCTCTTTGCTGGTAAAAATCAATGTGACCCTTTTCTGTTTCCCCGTCTCTGAAAGGTCACAATCTTGCTTTGCTCATTTCCCAAAGTCTGTTTTTTAAGCATTATTTCATGTTTTTATCTTGTTTGTTTGTTCATTTGTTTGTTTTTTGAGACAACATCTCACTATGTAGTGGTGGCTGACCTGGGATTCACTATATAGCCCAGGTTGGCCTCAAACTTGTGATGATCCTTCTGCCTCTGCCTTCTGAGTGATGCATTACAAGTGTGAGTCTCAAGCAGAATTTTCATTATTAAAAAAAAAAAAAGTGGAGGAGGGGCTGGAGTGATTGCTCAGCTGTTAAGAACATCAGCTGCTCTCCCAAAGGACCTGTGTTCGATTTCCAGCACCCACGTGGCTATAGAGATTAGCAATTATTTTGGTGATTTCATAGTGCATTCATTTTTAGGTTAGCTCGGGAGATGGACTATGTAAGGCTCTTAATTAGCCCATTTCTTTTCTCTCTCTCTCTCTCTTTCTCTCTCTCTCTGTCTCTCTCTCTCTCTTTCTTTCCTTCTTTCTTTATTTCTTTTTTACTTAGTGAAGATTTAGTTCTTTTTTAATGTTTTAATTTTTTATATTTATTGTTTTAATTTATTTGCACGGGGGTGGTGCATGCATGCCATAGGAGCATGTGGAGATCAGAGGACAACTTTCAGAAACCGTTTCTCTCTACTGTGTGGAACTTGGAGATGGAGCTCAGATGATCAGACTCAGCAGAGTTACCCTTACTAGCTAAGCCATCTCACTGGCCTCAAGATCTCAATTCATTTTTTAATGTTATGTTTATTTTATTTTATTTTCCATTATCAGCTTGATACAGTACAAATTCTTATCCTAATAGTGAAATGTTTCACTGAAGCTTGCCCAGTAATTGAGTAGAACCAAAACTTATAAGTCACAGTCATCCTAGGGTTCCCCCCTGCTATGTAGCCTCCCTGGATCTGTGGGTTTCAGTCTGATTGTTCTTTGCTTTATATCTAGTATCCACTTATGAGTGAGTACATACCATATTTGTCCTTCTGGGTTTGGGTTACCTCACTCAGGATGATTTTTTCTAGTTCCATCCATTTGCCTGCAAATTTCATGCTGTCATTGTTTTTCTCTACTGAGTAGTACTCCATTGTGTATGTGTACCACATTTTCTTAATCCATTCTTCAGTTGATGGGCATCTAGGTTGTTTCCAGGTTCTGGCTATTACAGATAATGCTGCTATGAACATAGTTGAGCATGTATCTTTATGGCATGATTGAGCATTCTTTGGGTATATGCCCAAGAGTGGTGTGGATGGGTCTTGAGGTAGATCAATTCCCAATTTTCTGAGAAACCGCCATACTGATTCCCACAGTGGTTGTACAAGTTTGCACTCCCACCAACAGTGGAGGAGTGTTCCCTTTGCTCCACATCCTCTCCAACATAGACTGTCTTCAGTGTTTTTGATCTTAGCAATTCTGATAGATATCTCAGAGTCATTTTGATTTGCACTTCCCTGATGACTAAGGATGTTGAACATTTCCTTAAATGTCTTTCAGCCATTTGAGATTCTTCTTTTGAGATTTCTCTGTTTAGCTCTTTAGTCCGTTTTCTAATTGGGTTGTTCAGTATTTTGATGTCTTTATATACTTTGGAGATCAGTCCTCTGTCAGATGTGGGGTTGGTGAAGGTCTTTTCCCATTCTGTAGGCTGTCTTTTGGTCTTATTGACCGTGTCTTTTGCCCTACAAACCTTCTCAGTTTCAAGAGGTCCCATTTATTAATTGTCGCTCTCAGTGTCTGTGCTACTGGTGTTATATTTAGGAAGTGATCTCTGGTGCCAATGAGTTCAAGACTACTTCCTACTTTCTCTTCTATCAGGTTCAGAGTAACTGAATTTATGTTGAGATCTTTGATGCACTTGGACTTAAGTTTTGTGCATAGTGACAGATATGGATCTATTTGTAATCTTTTACATGTTGACATCCAGTTATGCCAGCATCGTTTGTTGAAGATACTTTCTTTTTTCCATTGTATAGTTTTGGCTTCTTTGTCAAAAATGAAATGTTCATACGAGTGTGGATTAATGTCAGGATCTTCAATTTGATTCCATTGGTCCACATGTCAGATTTTATGCCAGTACCAAGCTGTTTTTATTACTGTAGCTCTATAGTAGAGCTTGAGGTCACAGATCATGATGCCTCCAGAGGTTGCTTTATTATACAGGATTCTTTTGTCTATCCTGGGTTTTTTGTTTTTCCATATGAAGTTGAGTATTGTTCTTTCCAAGTCTGTGAAGAATTGTGTTGGGATTTTGATGGGGATTGCAGTGAATCTGTAGATTGCTTTTGGTAAGATTGCCATTTTTACGATGTTAATCCTACCTATCCATGAGCATGGGAGATCCTTCCATTTTCTGATATCTTCTTCAATTTCTTTCTTTAGAGACTTAAAGTTCTTATCAAAAAGGTCATTCACTTGTTTAGTTAGTGTTACCCCAAGGTATTTTATATCATTTATGTTATTGTAAAGGGTGATGTTTCTCTGATTTCTTTCTCATCCCTTTTATCATTTGTGTGTAGGAGGGCTACTGATTTTTTTTTTTTTTTTTTGAGTTCATCTTGTATCCTGCCACTTTACTGAAGGAGTTTATCAGCTGTAGGAGTTCCCTGGTAGAATTTTTGGGGTCACTTATGTATACTATCATATCATCTTCAAATAGTGAAAGTTTGACTTCTTTCTTTCCATTTTGTATCCTTTTGATCTCCTTTTGTTGTCTTTTTGCTCTAGCTAGAACTTCAAGTACTATATTGAATAAATATTGAGAGAGTGGACAGCCTTGTCTTATTCCTGATTTTAGTGGAATCGCTTTGAGTTTCTCTCCATTTAATTTGATGTTGGCTGTTGGCTTGCTGTAAATTGCCTTTATTATGTTTAGGAATGTTCTTGTATTCCTGATCTCTCTAAGACCTTTATCATGAAGGGGTGTTGGATTTTGTCAAAGGCTTTTACAGCATCTAATGAGATGATCACGTGGTTTTCTTCTTTCAGTTTGTTTATATGGTGTATTACATTGACAGATTTTCGTATGTTGAACCATCCTTGCATCCCTGGGATGAAACCTACTTGGTCATGGTGGATAATTTTTTTGATGTGTTCTTGAATTTGGTTTGCCAATATTTTGTTGAGTATTTTTGCATCAAGGTTCATGAGGGAGATTGGTCTGTAATTCTCTTTCTTTGTTGCATCTTTGTGTGGTTTGGGTATCAGAGTAACTGTAGCCTCATACAAAGAGTTTGGTAATGTTCCTTCTGTTTCTATTGTGTGGAACAATTTGAAGAGTATTGGAATTAGTTCTTCTTTGAAAATCTGGTAGAATTCTGCACTGAAACCATCTGGTCCTGAGCATTTTTTTTGGGGGGGGGGATACCTTTAATGACTGTTTCTATTTCTTTAGGGGTTATTGGTCTATTTAAACAGTTTATCTGGTCTTGATTTAACTTTGGTATGTGGTATCTATCCAGAAAATTGTCCATTTCTTTCAGATTTTCCTATTTTGTGGAGTATAGGTTTTTGAAATATGACCTGATGGTTCTCTGGATTTCCTCGTTGTCTGTTGTTATGTCTCCCTTTTCATTTCTGATTTTGTTAATTTGGGTGCTCTCTCTTTGCCTTTTGGTTAATTTGGCTAGGGGTTTGTCTATCTTGTTGATTTTTTCAAAGAACCAACTCTTTGTTTCATTGATTCTTTGTATTGTTCTCTTGGTTTCTATTTCATTGATTTCGGCCCTTAATTTGATTATTTCCTGGTGTCTATTCCTCCTGGGTGAGTTTGTTTCTTTTTGTTCTAGAGCTTTCAGTTGTGCTGTTAAGTCATTGGTATGAGATTTCTCCAACTTCTTTATGTGGGCATTTAGCGCTATGAATTTTCCTCTTAGCACTGCTTTCATAGTGTCCCATAAGTTTGGGTATGTTGTACTTTCATTTTCATTGAATTCTAGGAAATCTTTAATTTCTTTCTTTATTTCTTCCTTGACCCATTGGTGCTTCAGGTGGACATTATTCAGTTTCCATGAGATTGTAGGCTTTCTATAGTTTTTGTTGTTGAAATCTAACTTTAAGGCATGGTGGTCCAATAAGATACAGGAGGTTATTCCAATGTTTTTGTATCTGTTGAGATTTGCTTTGTGACCAAGCATGTGGTCAATTTTTGAGAAGGTTCCATGGGGTGCTGAGAAGAAGGTATATTCTTTTGTGTTAGGGTGGAATGTTCTGTAGATATCTATTAAGTCCATTTGAGTCATAACATCTGTTAAGTCCTTTATTTCTTTGTTAAGTTTCAGTCTGGTAGATCTGTCTTTTGGTGAGAGTGGTGTGTTGAAATCTCCCACTACTACTGTGTGGGGTTTGATGTGAGATTTAAGCTTTAGTAATTTTTCTTTTATAAATGTGGGTACCTTTGTATTTGGGGCATAAATGTTCAGAATCGAGACTTCATCTTGGTGGATCTTTCCCGTGATAAATATGTAATGTCCATCCCAATCTATTTCGATTGATTTTAGTTTGAAGTCTATTTTATTAGATATTAGGATAGTTACACCAGCTTGCTTCTTAAGTCCATTTGATTAGAAAGCCCTTTCCCAGCCCTTTACTCTGAGGTAGTGTCTGTCTTTGAAGTTTAGGTGTGTTTCTTGTATACAGCAGAAGGATGGATCCTGTTTTCTTATTCATTCTGTTAGACTGTGTCCTTTTATAGGTGAGTTGAGACCATTGATATTGATGGATATTAATGACCAGTGATTATTAATTCCTGTTTTTTTTTTTTTGTGGTAGTGTTGTGTTTTCCTTCTTTGGTATTTGTTGGTGTGGGATTATCTATTGCCTGAGTTTTCATGGGTGTGTTTAACTTCCTTAGGTTGGATTTTTCCCTCTAGTGCTTTCTGTAGGGCAGGATTTGTGGATAGGTATTGTTTGAATCTGGTTTTATCATGGAATATTTTGTTTACTCCATCTATGGTGATTGAGAGTTTTGCTGGGTATAATAGTCTGGGTTGCCATCCGTGGTCTTTTAGTGTGTGCACAACATTTGTCCAGGACCTTCTAGCTTTCATAGTCTCTATTGAGAAGTCTGGTGTAATTCTAATGGGTCTGCCTTTACATGTTACTTGGTCTTTTTCCTGTTCGGCTCTTAATATTTTTTCTTTGTTCTGTATGTTTAGTGTTTTAATTATTATGTGGTGAGGGGATTTTTTTTTTTTTTGGATCCAGTCTATTCGATGTTCTGTAAGCTTCTTGTATCTTCATAGGTATTTCTTTCTTTAGGTTAGGAATGTTTTCTTCTATGTTTTTGTTGAATATATTTTCTGTGCCTTTGAGTTGATATCCTTCTCCTTCTTCTATCCCTATTATTCTTAGGTTTGGTCTTTTCATGGTGTCCCAAATTTCTTGGATGTTTTGTATTACGACTTTTTTGGCTTTAGTGTTTTCTTTGACTGACGAATCTATTTTCTCTATTGTGTCTTCAACGTCAGAGATTCTCTGTTCCATCTCTTGCATTTGGTTGGTTATGCTTGCATCTGTAGTTCCTGTTTGTTTACTCAGATTTTTTATTTCCAGCATTCCCTCAGTTTGTGTCTTCTTTATTGTCTCAATTTCAATTTTCAAATTTTGAACTGTTTTCTTCATCTGTTTAATTACTTTTTCTTGGCTTTCTTTGATTTCTTCCAAATTTTTTGTTTGTTTTTTGTTCCATTTCTTTAAGGGAATTTTTTATTTCCTCTTTAAGGGATTTTTTCATTTCCTCTTTAAGGGCCTCTATCATCTTCTTAAAGTCATTTTTAGGATTGATTTCTTCTGTTTCTTCTGCCTTGGTATGTTCAGGTCTTGCAGGTGTAGAATCGCTAGGTTCTGATGTCATAGGTCTTTATGTTGTGGCCTGTATTTTTGCACTGGCATCTACTCATCTCTTCCTCTGCTCGGTGTAGGCGGTGTCTGTGTCTGAAGGTGCCTCTCTTGTTCTAATTGTTAGTCTTGGTCCACTAGGGGTTCTTGGTCGAGTTGGTATTGTTGGGCTCCGTTTCTCCGGGAGTAGCTTAGTCCAATCAGTGTTAGTGGGTTCTGTCTCAGGGAGCAGTTGTTCCCAATCGGTGCAGGGTGGGCCTATGGCTCCAATGGTTGTTGGGTTCTTTTTTTTTTTTTTTTTTGTGAGGGAGCAAGGGAAGGTAGCTGTCTGGTCCCTGGGACTCCGATGGCTGGGGCCTCGGGACTAGAGACCTGGTCTGCCTGTCTGGAGATGGGGGCTTACCTGTTCCCAGTGGGTGTAGTGTAGGCTTATGATTCTGGTGATCTGGTTCGGTGGCTGGGCGGCACCTTCTTTTGTGTTCTCAGGTCACATTTTGCTCATTTGTCAACTCCTCAGCTGATCTTGTTTCCTCAGACTGCAGACTGTAGGATTCTGAATCCTCTCCCGAATGGATCTCAGCTGAGCAGGTTGTTCAGTAGGGTAATCTCACCAACACCTCCAAGTGGTTGGGTTTCGCAGGATCGGCAGCTGGGCCCTGGGTTGGCCTCAGGCAGAATCAAGATCTCAGTTCCGTTGTGGTGTAGTCCTTGATACAACCCCTGCTCTCCTCAGGTCCGTACGTCTGCCTTCCTCTGTGTCTGGCTGGTAATACTCCCAGCCCATTTCCTATCTGCATATTTTCCCCAGTATCATTCTTCCTCAGAAGGAATCATTATAATGTACTAAATCTTCACACACACACACACACACACACACACACACACACCTATCTCAAACTCTATCCCCCCAAAAAATAAAAATAAAAGGAGAAGAGGAAAGAGAAAATATGTGTTCTTTCCACCTCAAGTATTGACTCTTTTTTTATTTTATTTTAATTAATAATTAATTAGGTTTTTCAAGACGAGGTTTCTCTGTCTAACAGTCCTGGCTGTCCTGGAACTGACTTTGTAGACGAGGCTGGCCTCAAACTCACTAAGATCTGCCTATCTCTGCCTCCTCTAAGTGCTGGAATTAAAGGCTTGCACCACCACTGCCCGGCTTGACTCTACTTTTAATATTTTCTCATTAATCTTAGTTTAGAGTGGTTCTCAACCTTCCTAATACTGTGACCCTTTAATGCAATTCCTCATGTTGTGGTGACCCCAACCATAAAATTATTTTCATTTCTACTTCATAACTGTAATTTTGCTACTGTTATGAATAATAATGTAAATACTTTTGGAGACAGAGGTTTGCTGAAGGGGTTGCGACCCATAGGTTGAGAAGTAATGATTTAGACTGTATTCGGCTTGTGCCATAGTAACAAGACCACAGCTCTACCTCATACATTCTGTCTGTCCAAAGTGCCTCAGTACTGGCAAAAACAAAGGATGGGGCATCAACCATTGTGCGGTACCCATCTGTAAGGTATAGTCAAGGACTGCATGCACATAACAAATGAACAATAAGGACTAGGTAATGGATTTTGTAGAACTAACCTGATTTATACCAAAGAATCTTAAAAAGGCACAGGTACAAGATCAAAATGTCCTGGGAGCTGAAGAAAAACATGAACTAAAGCAGATGACTTGAAGCTCAAGAAGAGTTAGACTCCTAAGTTCTCTGCAGATGTATACTGAGAGGTGCTTCTCCCCTACCCACTCACCCCTGCTCCCAAGAAAAGAGTCTTGCAGCACAATGTCCCAAAGGACCACAGCAGAGGTCAGCTGGAGGAGGACTGGCCCAGTGGAAGACAGAATTGTGCAAGGAAAACAAGCTTAGCATCCAAATGGTACTATGTGGTAGGCTCTTCTCCCTCAGCTACTTCAGGTCTTCATCAGGTACTCAAGGGGCAAACTCCTGGGATTATGACTGGTCCAAAATACAGACATAAAATACTCAGAGTGTTCTGTGTGCAGAAATCCATGCAAATCAGGAGAAAGCCATTAGCAAACGAGGCTGCTGAAGATCACCCACCACCCTATCAAGATTTGTTTTTTGTCTTGGGCATGGAACCCAGAGCCTCATGTATGCTAGGCAAGTGTTGTGCCCCTGAGTTACAGCCTAAATCCAGAATTTATTATAATCTAAAGGAACTTTAGAGCAATCTTCACCGAAACGACACAACAACAGAAAATAAATGAGACTTAAGAAGAATAAACAGCGAGGTGGAACAAATTATAAACAAGAGAACAAAACCTCAGAAAACAGCTGGACAGCAGCCAGCCCCACCCATCAGCCAGCCCTGCCTAAAATCAAATGGAGGTCAGCTGGAAAAATAAGACCCCCAAAACAAAAACATAATGAGAGATGATGCGTTCTGTGATTGGATCGAGCACGTGCAAAACAAATTGCCACTAGGAATAATCAAAGATAAACACTGGGAAACCTAAGCATAGGGGTGTAGTGGCAGAGGCTGGATCAGTTTGGGTTCAAGGGCGCAACACAGAATAACAAAAGAATGAGCCAAAATATCAGGGTAAAAGAAGAAAACGGAGGGTGCAAAAGAGCGTGATGCTTGCTATCAAAGGAAGCCCTTCTTGCCAAGTTCAACCAACCAACTGCAGGTTGTGAAACGTCACGAATGCTGCAAGAAGCAAAAGAGAACTGTGTCAGAAGTGGGATTCGAACCCACGCCTCCATTCGGAGACCAGAAGCCTCAACAGAGGAAGTGAACACTTGAGTCTGGCGCCTTAGACCACTCGGCCATCCTGACACACGTCCCGCCGTGCTAGAATAATCACTTGTTAAGAAAACCAGCCAGCTCCTGGCTCCATCCCGAGCACTGCAATGAAAGTTCTGACCTTGCTGAAAGGATTAAGCGAAAAGAGAGGAACCAGACAGCTCCGCCCCAGGAGGCGGTGGCTGTGACTCAAAGTTCGGATGCCCCTGGACCGCAGTGCCCGGCGCTAAGCCCCACCCCACCGACCAGCTAGCTCCTCCTCAGAGTCGGTTCTACGGTGTAAGGATGCTTGAATCCCAGGCAAGGGTTCTGAGGGACGAGTACTGCTGGTAGAGACCTGGGCCAGCTCCTGCAGCGCTCTCTCTGGCAATAAAATGGGCAACGCTAGTGCACCTTCTGGTTGGCGTCTCCCACCCTGACCCCGAGACTCCTTCCATTTTTCTTCTACGGGTTTTAATAGCCCTCACTTTTTTATTTTAATTTTATTTTTTATTATCTGGGAAAGGGGTTGTGAAGTGAAGGCCTGTGATATACGACTTGAATGAACTGAGTGAACTGAGTAAGGCGTAGTTCACAGTGTGGTAACTGTGCCCGTTTCGGTCTTCTCCCTACCCTCACCCACCTGGTCCCCGCTCCCCACTTCCTTTTCTCTCTGAGACGTTTGATCCGATGTTCCTGCTTGCTTTTCACACCAGGAGCATTGCAAAAACCAACGGTACAGGCTGCTCGCTACAGGCTTCTCTGAGGGTGGACAGAGGCCAAAGGAGTCTCAGTTGCTGCTCATTCCTTCTGTGTAAGTCCTGATCTAACCCTAACTTAATTATCATTACAGCTCAAAGCAGGTTAGTATAAAGACTGAATTAAAGTCCGAGCAAGTAGGATGTGATTCACACTTCACCCTCTTAACAACGCCATACTCTGGGCAAGGGTGGTGAGGGTAGCTTGGACAAAGTACTGGTATGAGGGACACCAGACGGGAAGGGGAGTCAACAGCTTAATCTGTAAAGAGTGAAAGGACGTCGTCCAAGGGCAGACACTGAGTGTAGTTATTTACACACAGCTGACTTGGTTCTCCTCCAGACAAGGGCTATCATATGATACTGGATCGCAGTGTGTCGCCCCCTGTGCTCACCACGGCACAAGATAAACGGGTTAGAAACATGAGACAAAGTGGAAATCCTCACCAATGAAACAACCTTTGAGATATTTTTTTTAAGTAGCATTTCCTCCCCAGCACAGGAAGCAGGCTTCCTTAAAAGATCTTTCAATGTTAACTCACTGTGTGTGTGTGTGTGTGTGTGTGTGTGTGTGTGTGTACACACGTGGGGGTTGGAGGACATCTGCAGGGACTGGTTCTTCCCTCCACCGTGTGAGTCCCAGAGACGGAACTCATGTTTTCAAGCTCGGTGGTAAGTACCTTTACCTACTAAGCCATCTCGAAAGTACTGAAAAAACTTCTGACAAGGTCTAACTACTAGAAGGTAGGAGACGCACAGAATGGTTCGAGCAAAATGATTAAAAAACATGTTACATCTAGATTAATTGAAAGCGATGGTTCTTAATCTGTGGGTTGCGGCGATCCTTTGGGTAGCGAATGACCCTTTCACGGAAGTCGCCATTCAGATATTTACATTACGATTCACAGTAGACAAATCACAGTTATGAAGTAGCAACAAAAGTAGTTTTATGGTTGGAGTCACCACAACATGAGGAATTGTATTAAAGAGTCTCAGCTTTAGGAGCCTTAGGAAGGTTGAGAACCACTGATTTAAAGGGTATTGTTCCTTTAAGTAAGAATACCCATAACAAGACTTACTGATACTTGTGAAGACCAGAGGAAGGTGAATGGATCCTACCTCAAAGGCAGCCAATCAAATGAACACCAAGAAAATAGAACCAGACCCCTCCCATGTCTTTTGCTGTCGCCTTGGCCTACGCCTTTTGATGTATCTCTACAGGGATTGAAATTATGGCTCATGAATGAACGGCTGCTGAGTGACCTGTAAAAACTAGCTTGGATTAACTAGCCGCCTCCAGTCTTCGAGTAAGTTGGAGCGTGAGACTAAATGAAACAGACAAACAAAAAAAACAAAGCTCTAAAAAACATGACATCGATGTCTGTAAGTGCAGGAGAAACTCCAGGAGTGGTAACAGCACCTTCTGTTCCCATCCTTCGAGTCATTTCTAAACACAAGCTCTCCCTCTTCCTTCTACCTAAAGCTGGCCAGGGAGCCTGCGACTGTGATCCCCAGGGGTCTCTGACCAAAACTGAAGAACTCGCTCCTTCGTTCAGTGGTTCTTGGAATAATCTCCACTCTTTCTTAAATCACAGATATCGTATTCGGCTCAGCTATTTAACGTAAGTGTAGCACGGAGGTATTGAGATAACACAGGTAGCTGAGCCAGACTTCTGTAAGATCCTGGTAGTCCCTGAAGTCAACGGTCCTTTCAGCTCTTCTCAGCAACTTAATCACTTAAGAACTAAACCGTTTACAGGGCAGACAGAGGCATGGTGCCAGAGCCCAGGAGTTGGCAGCGCAGTGAGCTTTTATCCCAAGGGTCCAGGCTTCCTGTTCAGGCAACAAATGTAAGTTTTGACTTTGGACAGACTTGATCAGAATAAATTAAGTGCCATTATAAAAATTAAAACCTGATCTACCTTCACTCGATTGTACAGTTCAATTTGAATGATCTGTGGGCTCTCTGAAGTTTAGAACTGTGGTCATGAAGAGGAAAAATAAACAAAAACCCCTTCGGTTTAATTACTTAGCATCATGACTGTTTTTACATTCCTTTGTGTGGTATAGGAGCATTTCTTATTCTAGAGGTAAGAACAATCTGTCCCTGTTGACAGACTCTTCAGAGCTGTGACGTTTGTCTTTTGATCTCAGAATTCCTCGTGTGTCATAGAACCACGCTTCAAGAAAACCTGTTGGTGAGCCCAAATCCTAACAAGTTTGATGATTGTTAGAGCACACGCAAGGGCTGTGCAAACTCAATCCTGACAAAGTCCCAGGGTGGAGAATGGAAGGTGGGCACAAAGTCCCACCCTAACCCTGAAGCTATTTGCAATTCGTACCCGAGGAAAAATCAGGTTTCTCCAATGGAGTGACACTGGGTTTATCAACGACTACAATCCAGGGCACGCCTCATGCTCAGGACTAGTTGTTAACCAACACTAAATGAACTCCATGTACACTTATGTTGTTGTTATGGTTTGTAGTTTTTTTGTCGTGTGTGTGTGTGTGTGTGTGTGTGTGTGTGTGTGTGTGCATGTATGACAAAGAAAATGAAGTTGAGTGGATAGGGAGATGGGGAAGATCTGGGAAGAATTAGGGGAGGGGAAGAGAATATGATCAAAATATATTGTATGTAAAGTTAAAAAAACATTTTTTGAATGTAATAAATAAAAAAGATCATGTTAGCTATTGGTTTTGTGTTTTCCTAACAATAGCATTTTCCTTATCCCATGATTTAGATAATCTATAATGAATTTTTGTTTATTTGTTTATTTATTTATTTGTGTGTTTCCAGTACTATATGGTCTTTGAGACTTAAATGGGGTTTGGGCAAAGAGTCAAGTTTTTACCTGGTGGATGATGGATATTCAGATGTTACTGGGTTATTCTGCAGTCAAAAGCCGCTCTGGAAATCACAACCTTTCTGAATATAAACTTTAGATGGAACTGGGAGGTGAGGTGGTGGCCCACACTTTGAATCCCAGCACTCGGGAAGCAGATCTATGAGTTCAAGGCCGGCCTGATCTACAAAGTGAGTTCCAGAACAGCCAAGGCTGTACTGAAAAACTCTGCCTCTAAAGCAAATTTTGAAAAGACAATTTTATAATCTTAGAGCCTGGATGCCGCCCATGGAGGAGGATAATGGCCAGTTCTAGGCCATTCTGGGCTGGTGTTGCAGCTCCGTGGTAGAGTTCTTGGACGGCATGTGTGAAACCCTGGATTTGATCTGAAACAGAAAAAAGGAAAAAGTGGTGGGGGTGGGGAACTGGGGGTTGTAAATATAGTTTTGGGGAGTAAAATAATCAAAGTTAATTTCCAGCAAAAAGATAACCTAAGATATTGCACTTTATTGTCCCATGTATTATAATCAGCTTTCCGCTCATCTCCTTAGGAATCTTGAGGTGGAAACTACTGTCTTAAAGTCACAGATACAAGGAGAGTGGTCGCCCAGCTTGTGAGCCGGTGGCCCTGCGCCCTGCAGCCCAGCCCGGGCCACTACTGCCTTCGGCAGACACTAGCCTATCACCCTGCAGGAGGACCGGGCTTCACCTGCTGGCGAATCCTCGTACTATTTCTGAAACAACTGCACACAGCTGAGATCCGAGGACGTTGGATAAACCTTGCTCTCGGAAGGAAGGCCATACAGGCTGTCCTAATCAGATAGTGTGTGGTGATCTTATTCAAAACAATCGCAAAAATGCGGCCCTAGAAAAAAAAAAGAGCTTACTTAATTGGTGACCACAGAAGCACCAAGGTCACCTGTCTCAAAACAACAGACTCCCTCGTCTGTTCACTCCCCGTCGGGGAATCGAACCCCGGTCTCCCGCGTGACAGGCGGGGATACTCACCACTATACTAACGAGGAGGACAGTGGACTTGGTGGCGACAAAATAGAGAAGTCCAGATGAAGAGTAGTTTTCTTCCCCTCTTTTTCTTTCCGTTTATCTTTCCTTTCTCTCTTCTCCTCTTCCCCTCCCCCTTCCTCTCCCTCCTCGCCCACCCCCCTCTCTGCAAATACAAAGATCTCCACCTGACGGGTATGGCTAAGACATGAACCCTTGTCTCAAGAAATAAGGAATAAAAGATAAAGTGTTGTGTGCATAAGTTTAATTAACAGCATCGAATAAACATTAAGAGCCTTAAAAATTGATTTTAAAAAAGTGTAGTGGCGGAAGCCTGTAATCCCAGCACTTCCGAGCCAGAGGCATGTGAACGTCTGAGTTCCGGGCGGCTCTAGTCTGCTCAGCAAGTTCCAGGCCAGCCAGGGCTGCATAGACCCTAGCTCCAAAAGACAAAGCAAACAAGAAATGGGTTGTGAGTGAGGAGGAAGGGGCATGCGGAGGAAGTGTGCTTGTGTACAGTTAAGAAAGCAAAGAGGAGCTGAAGAGATGGTTCGGCCCGCCGTTAAAATCCAGGTCCACACCCCAAACTTCAAGCAAGCTATTAATTAAAGGCTTGACTAAGGAAAGGACAAGAACGCGAACCCAGCTCTCCTGTGAAGAGGGACTAATCAGATGACTAACGCACAGACGTCACTTTCTAAAACGGTTACAGTAACAGGTTAGTCTCCTTCTAAAAAAGACACGCCCGGTCTAACAATGGGAGAACCATATTATCATGCTTATGAATAAGAAAAATCAATATCTCAAAGACACCATTTCGTCCCAAATTACCATATCTATTCAATATAATTCCAATTAATTTT
This sequence comes from Peromyscus eremicus, assembly GCF_949786415.1. Lineage (NCBI taxonomy): Eukaryota > Metazoa > Chordata > Mammalia > Rodentia > Cricetidae > Peromyscus > Peromyscus eremicus. The sequence continues at coordinate 40,133,890 of NC_081420.1, forward strand.
ATTTTTCTCTCTCTTTTATTTTATTTTTGTTTTCATGAAGCAGGGTCTCTCTATGTAGCCCTGGCTGTCCAGGAACTTGCTATAACCATGGGATTAAAGTCATGCACCACCACACCCAGCTATCCAATTAATTTACAAACAATTTTTCCAAGAACTTAATAAACTGGTTGTAAATTGTTACTGCTTTATGTATTTACTGGATTGTATTTTTATCATTAAAGTACATCATTCCAAGGATTAAACAAGTTTTCTGGAAGGACTTGGGAGCTGGGGGTGACAGGGAGGAGCGGTGGGGAGGGGAGTTCCTCTCCTTTCCCCAGTGTGGTCGCCTGGAACACATCTCCTTCATATTTCCATTTTTAGTAGCTCTTTTAATTGGCTCATTGAGAACAGGTGGCAGTACCTTACTTGGCGCAGGTTATAACCCCCAAGTTCGATGACAATGATGACCAGGAAGAGATAAAGACACATTTTTGGAGTGTCTGCCACTCCAAAAAAAAAAAAAAAACCAAACAACAACAACAACACAAAGCACTAGAATAATAGACATAGTGAAAGTGGCAAGGACCAAATCCTTTTCTTCCCTCCCTCCCTCCCTCCCTCTCTCTCTCTCTCTCTCCCTCCCTCTCTCTCTCTCTCTCTCTCTCTCTCTCTCTCTCTCCTCTCTCTCTTTCTGGTTTTCGAGGTAGGGTTTCTCTGGGTAGCCCTGGCTGTCCTGGAATACTCACTCTTTAGACCAGATCTGCCTCTGCCTCCCGAGTGCTGGGACGTTCCTTTTCTTTTTAAAGACAGACATTTAAGTCTGTAGCCCCAACTGGCCTCCAGTTTGTAATCTTCCTGCCTCAGTCTCCCCAATGCTGGGCTGACAAAGGCCTGGCTGGACCTAATTATTTGAAGTGAAAAAGAACAAGACTGAAAATGAACACAGTGAACTTGTGAACTGAGCATTTTGGTCTTTTACCAACGAGCTCAAGGCGGTGAGATACAGAGTGTAGAATCCCCAGCACCTTCGTTTCTAAGTGACTTGGTCTGTCACTTTGCAAAGAGAAATATAAACTCAAAGGCCAAGATGAGTCACTAGCCAATGTGTAGATTTCAGGGCGGGGACAGAAAAGACACAGACAGGGAAGGGACAGGTGACTTGAGGCCAGTCTGAACTCAGCAAGGCCCTGCCTGAGAGAAGCAAAAGGAAACAACAGGGAAAACCAGGAGGAAATTTCCCAACACGCTTGGATGTCTTTCAACCAGGGTTCCAGGTCTTCACCCTCTCCCCACTTCTTCTCAAGGAGGCACAAATTTTCAGCACAGGAAAGAGCTTGTTCTAAACTATAAGGACAGAGAAAGACTTTGCAAATGTCTTAGATTGGAGTTACCAGCCCAGGGACAATAAATCATTTCCAATTAATATTTTGGGAACAGGTTACCACGTAGCTCATGGTGGCCGGGAACTCACTGGAGTTTTACTTTATCTGTATTAGTACATGCTAATTATACATAAAAGGTTCCTTTATGATATTTTAAATATGTATATAATATTCACTCCCCATAGCCTTCTCTTATCTCCTCCTAAATGAAGTGTCTCATTCCAAAACCAGGGCCATAAAACAGAGCTAAGGCTTCAAGAAACCCGCTGCCTGCGGAATTACAGAAAGCAGCCCAGTATGCCCTGGAGCCCTCAGAGGTCTAAAGAACAAGTAATCTGCCACCCTGTAGTTAAGAAACAAAAACTGATCCTCTAGACCCTGCTTGAGGATCCTCCCTGTTGTCCTGTGTTGGTCTGCCCTTGAGGTTTTGAGGTCCAACTGGATTTATTATATTTATTATCTCCTGCTGACACTACTCCCCCCCACACACTCCATTTACGTCTTCCTCCCCCTTGCTTTCTTAAGGAGTTTACATTATGGGACAAAGCAATTTTAAAGAGGGGATTGTCCACTAGTTTCACAACTGGATATTTTTACCTGGTACCCTTTTATGTAAAAGGTACTCCTTTCTAAGTAAGTGATTTTTTTTGTTTTCATGGTGGCTTTTGCCTGGAATTACAAGTTCCTAATACAAAAGTCTGATTCTGCGCCTGAACAGGGACTTGAACCCTGGACCCTCAGATTAAAAGTCTGATGCTCTACCGACTGAGCTATCCAGGCTCTTACGAGGGCCTTATTGCCTCATAATATAAAGCTATCACTGGTCACTGAATTTTGGGAGCTAAGAATTGAGGATTTTTGTGTTTTGTTCCAAAGGTGCAGTTTTCACGTCACGATAACTAAGCCTTATTTTGTCTGGAGTTCCATTCAAAACGTGAATTTGTTGCACAATTATCAAGTCATGTAGTATTTATGGCAGGGAGGGATGAGAAATGCTAGGGTGACATCCCCTCAGTGGAGCACGTAGGTTTTGACCCACGCCTGCTCATTTCCCAATTCTGCAGAGCGCGTCGAGGGCAGGTGGTTCCAGTCCCATCATCGCCTCCCGTGCTTTCCTAGCTCTTTCAGACCTGAAGCTTAACGCCGAAGCGATAACCAAGCTTCGGTGTGTGTGTTACATTTTTGATCTGGTTTTGGGTTTGGTTCTGGAGACTGAGCCCAGGGCTTAAATGCAAGCTCTGGGAATGAGCCTGAGCCATATCCTCGCCCGCCCACAGCTCTGTAATTGTTCACACAGAGACGGTGATAGACCCTGCAGTAAGGAAAATAAACACCATGGTTTACTGTTTCCCAATATGTTGTGCTTCTTTTAAAAAATTGGAGATTTTGACAACACCTCAGTTTCCTGTTTCTGTGGTCGTGTTTCCTATTCCTCAAGTTTTTTGGATATACAGCTAGATAATGGAATAGGAAGAAAACTGAAAGCTAGCAGAGGATGGTTTCGATCCATCGACCTCTGGGTTATGGGCCCAGCACGCTTCCGCTGCGCCACTCTGCTGCACGTCCTAATGTGCTCCAGTAGATAGGTATTCAGAATACTTCTCTTTGTCCTTTTTTCCATTCTAGCAATGTCCAGGAACCTGTATCTTTCATCTGGGGCCAACCTCACGTTTCATTCCCTATAATGCTTAACGTGTCTTTGCAATGTAGTTAAGAAAGCCGAACCTCAAACTCCCCCCCCCTTTTAAGAACATGTACTTTATTTGTAATGATATCACACATTGATTTGGACTGATGAATTTAAAATGTAGATCCACAGGTTCCCGTCTTAGCTGGGTACTGGGCTTTTGGCGTGCTCTTGTTCTAGTCACGCTTTCAGAAAGCCTGATTCTTAACTCTCTCTCACCCTTACGCACTGCTTTGCTCTGGGGAGTCAGTGATTTGCAATTGCTCTCATGAATTTTTTTTATTTTTTCGTTGCTCTTTTTTTCTCTTCGTGTTGGAGGATTCAACT